>NW_026782800.1:0-5000 GCF_031769215.1 Ylistrum balloti | reverse complement strand
GGGGCCAGTCTATAGCGGGGACATTGTTTGCTGCGAGATAACCACGGCAAACCCTTTTTCTGTATATCTGTAGAGTGTTTGATCTATATAGCGGACGGCCGTGAGATTTCCCTGAATAACGACCAGAAGATAACCCCATTCTACCATGACCGATCCTCCTCCAAAGCGGTTTTTGCAAGCATCTGCATTGCGCTTACAGTGTTGCCCGGTAAAGCGAAAACCTATCATCTGAGAATATTGTTGCATTGATAAATGTGCGTTCAGCCATTGTGTGTATTATTATAGATCTTAACGGAAGGCATGCAATAGACTGTTTTGGATAAAACATTGTGTGTTCCTTGCTGTTTCCGTGGCCGTCTGAAAGCGATTGCGTAGGTGCGAAAGTCGCATTGCCCTATCCTGCCAACGCGTCGTCACACGAGGTGGCATGTAGTCTTTGGATGAGACGGCAAATGTTCGATGGATGGAGTCTAAATTGATAAGCGATCTGATTTGGCGGGGTACCTTGCATAAGAAGTGCAATGGCACTTCCCCAGTCAACTTCGGACAGTCGTGGCATTTTTACGGTGAACTGTTTATGCTTAAAACGTGGAAAATCAAGACGGATATGCCTGAAGATTCGCATACACAGATTTTGAACCAATCCTTTATACTGAGTTCGAGGTATCGTGCTTTTGTCTCTTATTCTTTTTAACAAGCGGCGTGCGCAGTTTAGTTATGCATCAGACATTTTAATACGGTACCATAGGGACCTAACTCAAATTCACACATTTGTCAAGTTTCAAGGGTGTACGTCATGGATTTAATTTTCAATATTAACTTTCTGCTAATTGCGTTTCTTTTTCCTCTCGGTATATGTATATCTGTATTTGTATAGTGGGCATAACGTACGTGTTTCATCAATGATCAATGATTATACTGTTCTGTACTGTGCATCAAGACGTCTACGTGTATGTATATGTGTTCATTATACACTGTATTGATGAAAATGTACTTAAAACGTTGAATGTTTCCATTGGTTACAGATGACAATTCCCCAAACCGCCAATAATTCAATCGTAACCAATGATAGACTGCTTAGACATGAAAGTTCAGCCTCTCTTTTCTTTATGTCATTTTGTCGAAGAATATACATTGTGTATTTAAAAAAAATAAAAACGAGATTGACCTTTGACTTTTTTAGATTTTCATTGACATTGTATAAAGAAAAAAATAATCACCCTAACCTCTTTGGTAGTGAATATTTTAAAGAGCCAGACCCACTCCTCGACCGATATTATTTTATATAAAAACAAATTCAGTATTTTCTATTTTTCTCGGGGAGCTAATGCTCTGACTAGCCCCGTAATGGCGCAATTTTAAAGTAAATCGCTACCAATCTAACGTAATAAATAGTTTTAAAAATACATTCGAAACGACTCAGTGCTAATTCATATTTATGCGGGAAGTCCTGCCCTCTGCCGAATGCGCAAAGAACTGTAAATAAATCTGCACTTTTTCCAACATGGCAGAAAGCGTGCGAGGGAAGCGGGGAAGAAAACGTGTTTTGACGGACTCTGAGGCGAAAAGAAGGAAGATGGCTGGCTCATATTCTGTATCGCTCTTTGGTTGGCTCTCTCGTGTAGTTTCACTCTAAAATCATATTCATAAATACTCATCGAATATTCGCTTTAGATCCATTTCGCGTTGTTCTATAGGTTCGTTACCGAATCGTAGCCCCCATTTGAGGGCCTCTTTGCAATTAATCGTAGTTTCTCTCGTAATATGCACGTTTTTGTGTCATATCTAACCGTTGAAAGATGTGATCAATATATACATTAGATGATTTCCATACAGGATATATAGAGCATTGATTGCATTTATCGGTAAAATCTTTTTACAAGCGATGTCACATGGACATACTACTCACCTCTTCCTCCATTTTTATTTTGGTTCTGACCGCGTCTTAACGTATCACGTGACTTTTCCTCATCAATATTCATATCCTGGTGTTGATTAATGAGACTAATTCCGGCACCGATATCTCCGGTACCCTTTCAATTTCAAGTTCGAAACTTTATACAAGTCTTTATTTATATATTATCTATTAGTATACAACAACATTTCCAGTCAATAAAATATGAAAAAATATCTTTAACGGAGTGGGCCTGGCTCTTTAATAATGAAAACTTTGAAGTAGATCTTATCCGATTTTACTAGTTTCTTTCCACAAAGGGAGACAATTATAACGATGTTACACACATATTAAACATTTCATCACTATAGAATGAATAAGGCCATACCTGTTAAAAGCCTAGCGTATAAATTATGCGGGCCATTATATTGACACCTGTCCGTTAGATCTATGTAGCAGGATTTTAAAAAAATCAGAAGGTTTACATAACATGACATTTTCTCTCCTAGTTTGTTATTTGAGCCAACATTGCAAATCCTGGTACTCAGGATCATGCAACGATCACGCCAATTTGTTCAATAATGGATACTTAATGGTCATTACTTTCAAGTTTCAAAATGCGCCAAAAAATAGTTCGTTCTTTTTGCGACGAAGGTATGTTTTCAAAACTTAGTTTGAGTTTTTAGAATTCCTCGTCTTTTGGGGAAAATTAACAATATATTAGTAAATAAAAAAATGTTTTGAAGCGAAATCTAAAATCTGGTGAGCGACACAGGCCAACAGATCAGCATGTAAGACATACTACACAGATTAGCATATAAGGCATACTACACAGATTAGAGTGTTACACATACTACACAGATTAGCATGTAGGACAAACTACACAGATTAGAGTGTTACACAAACTACACAGATTAGCATGTTACACATACCACACAGATTAGCATGTTACACATACTACACAGATAAGCATGTAAGACAAACTACACAGATTAGAGTGTTACATAAACTACACAGATTAGCATGTTACACATACTATACAGATTAGCATGTTACAGATACTACACAGATTAGCATGTAAGGCAAACTACACAGATTAGCATGTTACACATACTACACAGATTAGCATGTAAGACAAACTACACAGATTAGAGTGTTACACAAACTACACAGATTAGAGTGTTACACATACTACACAGATTAGCATGTTACACATACTACACAGATTAGCATGTTACACATACTACACAGATAAGCATGTAAGACAAACTACACAGATTAGAGTGTTACATAAACTACACAGATTAGCATGTTACACATACTATACAGATTAGCATGTTACAGATACTACACAGATTAGCATGTAAGACAAACTACACAGATTAGCATGTTACAGATACTACACAGATTAGCATGTAAGACAAACTACACAGATTAGAGTGTTACACAAACTACACAGATTAGAGTGTTACACATACTACACAGATTAGCATGTTACACATACTACACAAATTAGAGTTTTACACAAACTACACAGATAAGCATGTAAGACATACTACACAGATTAGAGTGTTACACATACTACATATATTAGCATGTAAGACATACTACACAGATTAGCATGTTACATATACTACATATATTAGCATGTCAGACATACTACACAGATTAGCATGTTACACATACTACACAGATTAGCATGTAAGACAAACTACACAGATTAGAGTGTTACACAAACTACACAGATTATCATGTTACACATACTACACAGATTAGCATGTTACACATACTACACAGATTAGCATGTTACACATATTACACAGATTAGCATGTTACACATACTACACAGATTAGAGTGTTACACAACCTACACAGATTAGCATGTTACACATACTACACAGATTAGCATGTTACACATACTACACAGATTAGCATGTAAGACAAACTACACAGATTAGAGTGTTACACAAACTACACAGATTAGCATGTTACACATACTACACAGATTAGCATGTTACACATACTACACAGATTAGCATGTAAGACAAACTACACAGATTAGAGTGTTACACAAACTACACAGATTAGAGTGTTACACAACCTACACAGATTAGCATGTTACACATACCACACAGATTAGCATGTTACAGATACTACACAGATTAGCATGTAAGACAAACTACACAGATTAGAGTGTTACACAAACTACACAGATTAGAGTGTTACACAACCTACACAGATTAGCATGTTACACATACCACACAGATTAGCATGTTACAGATACTACACAGACTAGCATATAAGACAAACTACACAGATTAGAGTGTTACACAAACTACACAGATTAGAGTGTTACACATACTACACAGATTAACATGTTACACATACTATACAGATTAGCATGTAAGACAAACTACACATATTAGCATGTTACACATACTACACAGATTAGCATGTAAGACAAACTACACAGATTAGAGTGTTACACAAACTACACAGATTAGCATGTTACACATACCACACAGATTAGCATGTTACACATACTACACAGATTAGCATGTTACACATACTACACAGATTAGCATGTAAGACAAACTACACAGATTAGAGTGTTACATAAACTACACAAATTAGCATGTTACACATACTACACAGATTAGAGTGTTACACATACTACATATATTAGCATGTAAGACATACTACACAGATTAGCATGTTACATATACTACATATATTAGCATGTCAGACATACTACACAGATTAGCATGTTACACATACTACACAGATTAGCATGTAAGACAAACTACACAGATTAGAGTGTTACACAAACTACACAGATTAGCATGTTACACATACTACACAGATTAGCATGTTACACATACTACACAGATTAGCATGTTACACATACTACACAGATTAGCATGTTACACAAACTACACAGATTAGCATGTTACACATACCACACAGATTAGCATGTTACACATACTACACAGATTAGAATGTTACACATACTACACAGATTAGCATGTAAGACAAACTACACAGATTAGAGTGTTACATAAACTACACAAATTAGCATGTTACACATACTACACGATTAGCATGT
>NW_026782799.1:0-29750 GCF_031769215.1 Ylistrum balloti | reverse complement strand
TTGGATGAGATTAAAGAAGTAGCTTCTGAAATAGCTAAAACCTATCTTCAGCTACAGGAGGCCAAAGAAAACCTTATAGAGTCAAACCTCAGATTGGTAGTAAGTATAGCAAAAAAATACACAAACAGAGGTCTCATGCTTTTTGATCTTGTGCAGGAAGGTAACTTAGGCCTAGTAAGAGCGGTAGAAAAATTTGAGTACCTTCGCGGGTTTAAGTTTTCTACATACGCAACATGGTGGATACGGCAAGCAATTACTCGTTCTATTTCGGATCAAGCACGCACCATACGAGTCCCAGTACACATGATAGAACAAATCAATAAAGTGGTACGTGTGGAGAAGAAAATGATGCAAAGTTTAGGAAGAGAGGTAAGTGATGATGAAATAGCTGAGAACTTAGGATGGGAAAAAGAAAAGGTTAAAAATGCACGCAATGTTTCTCGAGAACCGATTTCTCTTGAAACTCCTATTGGAGAGGAGGACGATTCACTGCTTAGCGACTTTGTAGAGGATAAGAACACCAGCTCGCCAACCAAACTCACATCGTTTTATCTTCTTCAAGAGCAGTTAAGAGAAGTGCTTTCTACCCTCCCAACACGAGAACAGCAGGTAGTTCGCTTACGCTTTGGGCTAGATGATGGTTATCCCCTTACTTTAGAGGAGGTGGGACTGCATTTTAATGTAACAAGGGAGCGTATTCGACAAATAGAATCTAAAGCGCTTAAGAGGCTACAGCATTCTCGATATAGATTGAAACTTCGAGACTACCTTGAAAAAGATGGTCAATAACACTATACTATGAAAGTATACATCATTCAATAATACAGCAAAATTACAAGACCGGAGTACAAGTTATGCTAAAAGATACTTTAGAGCAACTAAGAAAGTTGCAAACTATACTCAACGATAAATTTGAAATTGAAAAAAAACTCGTTGAGCTACCCCAGGAATTAGAAAGAAGAGATGAGGTAGTAATGCGGATGAAAGAAAATTTCCTGCACTATAACGAGGAGCGAAACTCATTAAGAAGAGAACTCATAGTAAAAAGAGATGAGCTAGATCGAGTGCAACAAAACACCTTGAAACTAGAAAAAGAAGTAGGCGCTGTTACTTCTCAACGAGATTACGAGCAGATAGACAGAGCTATTAGAGAAAGCCATGAACGTTAGAAAAATTTACGTAGCGAAATTACTACAACAGAAAATAACTTAGAAGAGCTTCAGCATGATCTTAGCGATTCCGAGGACTTGTTACAGGCGCAAGAAAAAGATCTTGAGAAGATAAAAGATGACGTTCAGAAAGAGATGATAAAGCACGACGTACAGCTGAAAGAACTGCAATCAAAAGAGACAGAAATAACAGTGTCTATGGATAGAGATCTTGTCTTCAAGTTCGAGAGAATACTAAAATCACGGTCAGGGGATGGAATAGTCCCTATTAGAAAAAATGTCTGCTATGGATGTCATATGCTACTTCCGTTAAAGATTGTAAACGAGGTCTGCGAGGAACGTAAGGTTATTACCTGCCCCTACTGTTCAAAAATACTTTTTTACGATGGCGATAGTGATGACGAGGAAGTAGATAACATTGAGATAGCAGGTCTAAGAGACATCATAGATGCCGAAGATATCATCCTGGATGACTTTGATGAGGAAGATTACCATGCGTTTATTCAGAAAGACGATCTTGGATCAGATGAATATGTTCAGGCAAAGCAAATTGAAGAGTTGCATGATGAAGACGATGATGACGATGATGGAGATGATATTGAAGATAAGCTTGCAGACCTGGAAGACTCCGAAGATCTTGATGAAGACGATAATAAGATCTTTGATAATGAATAATAAGAAAAAAAGCATATAAGTAACACAGGGTATCGCTAGTATATACTAGAGGAAAGTCCGGGCTCCATAGAGCAAGTCACTGGATAAGTTCCAGCGGTCGTGAGGCTAGAGATACGTGCAACAGAAAATATACCGCCGTAAGGTAAGGGTGAAATGGTGGGGTAAGAGCCCACCTGCTCTATAGCGATATAGTAGCATGGTAAACCTTGACTGGAGCAAAACCAAATAGTGAGAGAGAGCTCACTCTATTGATCACGGGTAGGTTGCTAGAATAATCTGGTAACAGGTTATCAAGATAGATGGTACCCCTAACAGAATCCGGCTTATTTGTTGCTTATATGCTTTGTATTATATGATACAATAGGACTACGGAGGGGGGCTTGAAAAAAACCCATATATTCTTTCTCTTGTTTCTCGTGTTTATGATCTTGCTTGTGCTTTTTTTTATTTTTAGTGGAGTATATAGGCAGAATGTAGAGAAGAAGAGTAAAATAGATACCATACATGCACTATGGCAAGATATGGATTACGAAGCTGTTATAGCAGAGACGGAAGGCTACGAGAAGCAATACCCCAAGGATACATATGTAATGTTACTGCGTTCCTTTTCTCTCTTTAATATGTTATTTTTAGATTATACATTTACAGGGCAGATGGATCAGGAACAATTATGGAAGAGCATTAGTAGTATTCGTAGAATACTAACTTTGGAACCTAAGAATTTTTGGTTGAAAGAATCACATTACGTATTGGGGAAGGCGTATTATTTTCTTTCAAAAAATAGTGTAGATAAAGCTATGTACTACTTGCAGAGCGCAAAGGGCATGGGATTTCAATCGGATGATCTTAATGATTTCCTTGCTGTGGTACACAAGGACAGAGGCGATATTGAGGAAGCAAAAACATTGCTTCTTGAGAGCATTCAAAGAAACCCAAGCTTCAACCGCTACATATTTCTGTTAACTATATATCTTGAGCAAAAACAACTGAATGCAGTTTCTAGTATAATAAATGAAGCAGCTACTTACGCGCAATCAAGTGATGATAAAGAAACACTACAGATCATTACTGCGAGGAATTTGCTATTACATGCAGATGTAGACAAAGCAGAGAAAATGTTATTAAGTATTATTGATAGCAACCCAGATTCAGCAGAGGCATATTTTTATTTAGGGAATGTGTATGAAATGCAGAATAAGTCAGTAGAAGCAAGGTTTAACTGGAGAAAGGCGTATAAGTTAAAACCAAGCTGGGAAGAAGTAATTATTAAGTTAAGAAATGAAGTAAGAAGCGAAGATAGCTAATGAGTTTTTTTTCACGTTTTATTCGAACAGACATAGGTATAGATTTAGGAACTTGCAATACTCTCGTTGCAGTATCGAACAAGGGAATAGTTATAGATGAACCTTCAGTAGTAGTAGTACATCTTGAAAGCAATAAGATTGTTGCAGTAGGGAGGGAGGCTCAGGCTATGCTCCATAGAACACCTGGATACTACAATGTAGTCCGCCCTCTTCGAGATGGGGTTATTGCAGATTTAGGGATGACAGAGCTCATGATACGACACTTCATGGAAAAAGTCTTGCATCATAGAAGGTTTGTAAGCCCACGTATCACCATTGGTGTGCCCTCATGTATTACCGATGTCGAGAAGAGGGCGGTAGTCGAATGCGCAGAACGAGCAGGAGCTCGCCAAATTAGAGTGATACACGAGTCACTTGCGGCAGCCCTTGGAGCTAAATTGCCCATCTATGAACCTGAGGGCAATATGATCTGTGACATAGGGGGTGGCACCACTGAAATATCAGTGCTATCATTGGGGGGTACAGTAATATCCAATGCCATACGGGTGGGGGGAGATGAGTTTGATGAAGCTATTATTCGAAAAATACGCAACGAAAATAACATAACTATAAAGCAGCCAACAGCAGAAAAAATTAAAATGACCATTGGAACCCTAGATCTAAAAGGAAAAGTAGAAACAATGGAAATTCGAGGACGTGATGCACTTACTGGGCTTCCAAAGCGATTAGAAATAAACAGCAAAGAAATTGCGTCAGCACTTATGGAACCCTTTAATATTATACTTGATGAAGTAAAAAAGACGCTCTCTCAAACACCAGACGAGCTTGTTTCTGACATTATTGAACGTGGAATAGTGCTTGCGGGAGGAGGAGCACTTCTTAAGGGTATCAATGTAAAAATCGCAGAAGGCACTGGTGTCCCTGTTATTATAACTGATGATCCACTTCGTTGTGTTGCTGATGGTGCTGGGAAGTATTTTGAGCATGAAAAGAAACTAAAAACTCTCTTTCAGCACTAAGATATGTTTCACATTCTTAAAAAGCGTTATTTCTATTTAGTATTATTTTCATTCATTAGTATTTTCTCAATGATAAGTTACCGCTTAGATTCCTCAGTTATATATAATATAAGCTCACTTGTGTTTCGTGTTCGTTCCTCCCTTACATACGCTGTGGGATACCTTGTCAATACCGGAAAAGAAATTGCTGGTTTTTTTGCCCATAGAAACACGCTAAGAACAGAAATCAAGCAATTGAAGGAAAAAATAGCTGTATATGAAAAAAATTACTATTACAGCGAATCATTGCTCTATCAAATATCTCGCCTGCAGGAAATGCTAGGTTTTGTACTTAATACAGAGTACACCTTGCTTCCAGCTTCTATTTTTTCTCAGGACAGTCGATTCCAACAAAGGTACACGATTAATAGGGGGGCACAGATGGGGTAAGAATTGGTCTTCCTATAGTTACAATTCATCATAACGCCCTTACTGTGCAAGGAAGGGTAATACATGTTGAGGGTGCTAGCGCTCTTTTTATTTCAAGTACAGATATTCGTTTTCAGATTCCTGTTATTACTGAACTTACACAACAGCTAGGTATTATATATGGAAACGGAGGCGTATCTGGTACTATGACATTAGAACTAGATTCAATAACAGGACGAGAGGAGCTTCTAGTGGGGGAATCGGTGTTGGTGAATGATTTCTCTCAATTTGTATCGCCGCGCATGCCCTTAGGTGAGATAGTCGAGGTAAAGTACAGTGAGGAAGAATTATTCCTTCAGGCGATAGTGCGGCCTTTTGGAAATCTTGAGTTAATAGATACCGTGTTTGTTCTTATTGCGGAGGAATAGCTATGTTTAAGCCACTCAAGCTGCTTCTCAAGCATGTGCTACCAGGAATAGCGCTTCTTACTATCCAGCAAGTACTAGCCGCACAAATTCATAGTGCATTTCTTATACCCGATCTCCTTATTGTATACATTATCTTACTCCTTCACTTTGAAGATGAATTAAAAGATTGGATCTTTGTTGTGGCGTTTATCCTTGCATTTATTCAAGAAGTAGGATCAGGAGCAGTCTATGGAGTCACACCTCTTTTCTTCCTTTATTTTTCATATATGTATTCATTGCTTGCGTACTTTTTTCAAAGGAATTTCTTGCTTATACCTATTACTGTAGTAATGTACTTGTCTTGGTTTGCGTTTGAATGGCTTTTCTCATATGTTCTTTCCACGCCTATACCGTTTACACTGTTTTCTTACCTTTTTTTTATTAAACTTACTGTTACTATTGTTATTGTGGTGATATTATACCTATTGCTATCATATATAGTAGGGAGAAGATAAACTGTATATGTTTTACATTATGAAGCAATATAGCACAGATCTATAGTACAATAATAATTGATACAGAATAGTAGAGAGAATGAATAAAAAATTTATCATCATGGGAATTCTTCCCTCATGTGTATTTCTTGTCTTTGCGTCATACCTGTTTAGGTACCAAGTAGCACAAAATGCCCAGCATAGGGATTACGTAGATGCCATAGCGACACAGCAGAATAAGCTCCATTCCTTAAGAGGAAAAATCTTTGATAGAAACTACAATATAGCACTTGCAAAAAATGTAAGTAGTTACCAAATAGTGCTTACCCCCGCTCTTTTTTCAAAGAAGCATAGAGAACAGTCTATAAAGGAACTTGCAGAACTCCTTAACCTAAGCACGGAGTTTATCGAGGGGCTACTCCAGAAAAGAATGCAAGAAGATGAGTATCTTCTAGTAGATAACTTACTGTACAGTGAATTAGCTGTGTATTTAGAGCAGCTTGGAAATTACCCAGGAGTCAATTGGAAAAGAAACACGAAGCGATACTATCCATTTAATGATTCAATGTCGCATATTGTGGGGTATGTGGGTAATATCACGCAAAACGAGAAGAAATTGCTAAATTTTGAGGGCTACACACTTTCTGATAAGATAGGAAAAACAGGTATAGAAAAGCAGTATGAGCATAAGTTACGGGGAGAAGTGGGGCAAAAGCTTAATAAGGTAACAGCAACAGGAAAAAATGTAAAAGATAGCGAAGAAATAGTAAGAAATTCAAAGCCTGGGAATGATCTTATTCTTACGATAGATAGGAACATACAAAATATTGTTGAGAAGGCAATAGGGGAGAGGGTTGGTGCTGCTGTCGTGCTGAAACCCAGTACAGGAGAGATTCTTTCAATGGTGTCATACCCACGTTTTAATTCCAATATCTTCTCTTCTTCTCCAGATAAGCGACTTATCTCCCAAATACGAAAGAACATTCACTCGCCTCTTTTTAATAGAGCAATACAAGCGAGCACGTCCCCCGCTTCTACATTTAAGATTCTCTTACTCCTTGCGTACTACCAGGAATTTCCTCGTGAGTGGAACACCCCCGTCTATGATAGAGGCTATGTTATGGTGGGGAATAGGGCGTTTTATGATTGGTATCGTCTAGGGAGAGGATGGATTACACCATCAAACGCCCTGTCTTTGTCTAACAATGTATTTTTCTACACTATAGGTGTGGATAAGTTAGGCGTGAATACCATTATACGATATGCAGACATGCTTGGGTTAGGTAATAAAACAAATATAGATTTGCCAGGAGAAGTTGGGGGGATACTGCCCAGTCCTAGATGGAAGTCCCTTCGGTACAGAGAGGTGTGGCAGGATGGGGATACAGCTAATCTTTCTATAGGTCAGGGGTATCTTGCTGCAACCCCCATTCAGCTTGCTAACATCCTTGCTTTTATAGTTAACGAGGGAACTATCTACACTCCATACCTCCTCAAAGAAATAAGAGAGCAGATATCGGGAAAAATAGTAGAGCGGTATAGTCCTAAAGTATTGTTTTCTACTGATGCTATACACTCCGGTGTATTTACACAGCTCAAGCGAGATATGCGTAAAGTAGTAGTAAGCGGCACTGCTCAGTCGGTTATCAATACAGATGTAGTTGATATTGCAGCAAAGACTGGTACCGGTCAGGGTGCGGAAAGCGTGGACGAGCAGCAGTATTCGTCGTTATTCGTATCTTTTGCTCCATATGCTGCGCCGGCTGAGGATCAGATTATCGTAGTAATATGGATTGATGCAATAAATGAATGGGAGTGGTGGGCACCAAAAGCCGCTAACATTATCTATCATGCAATATTTACCAACAGCACCTACGAGGAAGCCATTGCTGATCTAGAAGAAAAAGGGACGTGGTACTTGTAGTGAGGAGGAGCAACGATTACACCTTACTTCTTTCTGCATTTGTGCTACTTATAACAGGTGTTTTTTTTATATACTCCAGCACCATAATCGCAGATGGAACATTACGTTCGAATGAATACATTCAACAGATTATTTTTCTTGTCACTGGATTAGCTTTATTCTTTCTTACACAAATGGTTCCCCTCAGTAGCATTAGAAAATCTGCTCTCTCTATCTATATTGCTTTTATTATCATACTGATTCTCTCGCTTTTCTTTGCCCCAATAAGAAACGGAGCTCGTTCTTGGTTGGTGCTGTGGAAATTTGGTATACAAGGATCTGAATTTATGAAGCTTGGGGTAATATTGATGTTAGCAAAATATATCGAAGACAAACCACAGTACAGCCTCAGTAGAACAGGCATCGCACGAAGCATGCTCATCATACTTATTCCTGTACTGCTTATTCTTATGCAGCCAGATTTAGGTACTGCTTTGGTTTATATTCCTATATTTCTTGCTATTTTATATGTCTCGGGCGTTTCTGGATATAAGGTGTTCTTTGTAATCGGGGTAGGTGTTATCACGATATTTACCATAATTATCTTATATCTCTTCTATGCTGATAAGATGGATAGTGTAAGTGGTGGAGAAATAATCTCTCTCTCCTACAACGTATTTATGATCTACATTATAATATTGNTGGGGGTTATTGCATTGAGTTTAATAGGGTATAACCTTCCCTATCTCAAATCCTACTTTAAGGCGGTGCTATATACTAGTTCTCTTTTCTTTACTGCTGCCGTGCTTGCATTTGTTGCTCTTAGGATTCTAAGACCTTACCAACTACAACGTTTACTGATATTTATTAATCCTAGTTCCGATCCACAAAAAAGTGGATGGCATATTCTTCAATCAATTAACGCTATTGGCTCAGGCGGTGTATGGGGGAGAGGGTATCTTAACGGAAGTCAGTCTAAATTTGAGTATCTTCCTATGGCTCAAACAGATTTTATTTTCTCAATTGTGGGAGAGGAGATAGGTTTTTTTGGCTCGGTTGCAGTTCTTTTATTGTTTACATTAATTATGTGGAGATTGCTGTTGATAGGGTACAATAGTTCGAGTATCTTTGGCACAGTATGCTGCGCTGGTTTCTTTGCTGTATTCTTAAGCCATGTTCTTATCAATATTGGTATGACCATAGGTATTATGCCAGTTACAGGTATCCCGCTGCTTTTGTTATCATACGGTGGTTCATCATTGTGGGTATCTATGCTTATGCTTAGTGTTGCAAACAACATTTACCGAACAGAGTATAAATTGAGAAGTTCTGTAAAGGAGTATTTTTAATACTCCTACTACATAGTACACTAAAGATAGTATGCAAGAAGATTTTATTCGTAAAATAATTACAGAAGATATAAGACAAAAGAAAACCCCGCATATCCGCACGCGTTTTCCTCCCGAACCCAACGGATACCTCCATATAGGTCACTCAAAATCCATCGTGCTTAATTTTTCTATAGCTGAGGAATTCAAAGGTGTATGTAATGTAAGGTTTGATGATACGAATCCTGAAAAAGAAAGTGAAGAATACGTACAATCCATCAAAGAAGATATACGCTGGTTAGGTTTTGCTTGGGAAGACACGTTGCATTTTACATCACATTATTTTCAAACCCTCCACGATTATGCGGTTCTTCTTATTAAGAAGGGGCTTGCATATGTAGATCATAGTAGCCCTGATGAAATAAGAGAACAGAAAGGGGACGCCCACCCAGTTGGGAGAGAACAGTAGATACAGAGAAAGAACAATTGATGAGAATTCCCATTTATTTCAGCAGATGAAAGAAGGTCACTTTGATGAAGGCGCGTGTTTTCTTAGGGCAAAAATAGACATGAAGCACGCAAATATTATTATGAGAGACCCAGTAATGTATAGGATAAAAAAGCAAAGCCATCATAATACTGCAGGTCAATGGTGTATTTATCCTATGTACGATTTTGCCCACTGTCTCTCCGATGCCATAGAAGGTATTACCCACTCTCTTTGTACCTTAGAGTTTGAAGTGCATCGACCACTATACGATTGGTTTCTTGAACACCTTGCTATTCCACAGCCACGACCACAGCAAATAGAATTTGCACCCCTCAACATAAGCCATACGCTACTTAGTAAGAGAAAATTGAAATATCTTATTGAAAAAAACATTATCGATGGCTGGGACGATCCACGAATTGCAACTATTGCTGCACTGAGAAGACGTGGATATACACCTACATCCATACGTAATTTTTGCAAAAGCATAGGAGTTACAAAAGTAGTAAGCAGCATAGATAGGTCTCGATTGGAGGAAATGCTTAGACAAGACCTCAATGCAAGTGCAGATCGAGTTATGGTAGTGCTAGATCCAATACTCCTAAAAATAGTAAATTACCCCGAAGGAAAGGAAGAAGAGTTTATTGTTTCAAATAATCCCGAGCAAGAAGACTCTCCCGCCCACTGCGTTAGATTTTCTCGAAATCTTTATATTGAGCGTGATGATTTCCTAGAGCATGCACCAAAGAATTTTTTTCGCTTAAGCGTAGGGAGAGAGGTTCGATTAAAACATGCGTACTACATTACATGTACTAATATCATTAAGGATGTAGAAGGAAATATAGTAGAAATACATGCAGAGTACGATCCGTGCTCATACAAAGGACAGAGCCCAGATGGAAGAAAAGTAAAGGGAACATTGCATTGGGTTTCGGTAGAGCATGCAGTGGATGTGGCTATTGATGCATACGAAGAACTGTTTGAACATAAAAACCCCGAGCAGATAGAGATAGAGGAGTTACTCGATGCTGTGAACCCTAATTCGTACCAGCCCATAAGAGGCGCGAAGGCCGAGTCGTTTATTCTAGAGCTGCTGCATAGGAAGGCTGTTCAATTTCTTAGAAAGGGGTATTACATATATGACGAAACAGCAAGCAAGCAAAGTAAGCAACCTCATTTTATTCACACTGTTTCGCTTAAAGAGGGGTGGAAACCCAAATAGCTACACCCAAATGCGCCTACGTATGCAACGCTACATCTGTTTTTGCACCTATTGTCTCATGTAGATTTTGTAGCATATGGTAGTAATGCTTTTTCTTTGCTAGGAGAGCTGTGTGTGTGCCTCTTTCAATAATCTTGCCTGATTGAAGGAAGAGAATCTCGTCCGCATTCTGTATTGTATTTAATTTATGGGCTATAAGTATGGTGCCTCTTTCTTTTTGCAATGTATGGAGTAGTGTTTGTATAATAGATTCTGTTGCGTTGTCTAAGGTGGCGCTAAATTCATCAAGTAGAAGAAATTGCGGAGCATCGACAAGCACCCTACATATGGCTATTATTCTTTGCTCTCCAATAGAGAGTGTGTTTTTTTCTATTTTACTGTCCCAATTCCACTGAGAACGACTCATAATTACATCAAGATTGCTTTCTTGTGCCACCCTTTCTAGTTTTTTACTGTCTATCTTACGCCCAATTTCTATGTTTTCTCGTATGCTTCCCTGAAAAATAAGATTGTCCTGATGAAGAAAGCCAATATGCTTTCTCAGTAACGCGAGCGGCAGTGTACGTATGTCTTTTCCGTTTAAGGTAATACTTCCCTTGCTAGGATCCCAAAAACGCATGCAGAGTTTTACGATGGTTGATTTGCCAGATCCACTATGACCCACGAGTGCAATAGTGCTGTTAGGTGTAAGTTCAAAGGAAATATTATGCAGAACATAGTCTTTATTTTTGTACGCAAAGGATACATCGTGAAATGCTAGCGTGCAATTCTTGCTTTTAGATATAGCAGAGACTATATCGCTTGTTTCTTTTGGTGAGCGTATGCTAGATTTTGTGTGAAGAAAAGAAAATATCTTATCAAAACCAACCACAGACTCTTGTAGTTGAGTAATATGCTGTGCAATGGTAATAAGGGGGTAGAAAAAACGATTGATAAGCTGTATGTATCCAATAATAATGCCAATAGTAATAAGTCCATTGTAAGAGAGTACGGTACCTGTTATCAATACTGATACTGTTATAACAATAAGGAGAAGATTGAGAAAGGGACGTAGTAATTTATGTTTTTCATTCAGTCTATATTTACTACGATAGATAGCGTTTGCAACAGCATTAAATGATGAAAAACTCTGTTCAAGTTTGCCATGCAGCTGAATGTCTAGTTTTCCCTGAAGGTGCTCTGAAAGGTACGTGTTTATTTTTCCAGTATTCTCCCTTACATCCCTTGAAAGCACAAGGACCTTTTTGCGATAGTAGTTTACAAAAAAAGCAGCGATAGGCACAATGCTTAGTGTTACAAGGGCGAGCTCCCAACTGAGTATATACAGCATCACAAGAACCACAAAGAAAGAAATCACACTCCCCAGTATCTGGGAAATAACATTTCTAAAGAAGTTTCCTATGGAATCAAGATCCCTTGTAGTAAGTGTTATAAGTTTTCCTATGGGTTCATTGCTAAAGAAATCCATAGAATGAGAGAAAGCATGCTGGACCACCCTCTGGCGTAGGGTGAGGAGAATTTTTTCTACAAGCAAAGTATTAAGCAAGGAATACCCAAACATTGTAGCAGAGCTTATAACTGTAAAAAGAATAAAAAGAGATACAAAGTTTACCATATAGCCCTGCACAGGAACATCAGTTTGCTGTAGGGAGTCTACACCTTCTTTTAGAAGCACTGCTTGATATAATCCAGTAACAGAGGAAATAATGCTCAGCACAAGCACTAGGCTTAGCAGTATGGTGTGAGGTTTTAGTAGCGATAGCACTTGACTGCTTAGTTTGTATTCTTTATTTGTAGTATTATTCATAGTATTCTTTTTGATGTATGAGGTACTCTTTCCAGCTATGAGAATAAAAGCTATGAGGGTTATTTAGTAGACTGTTATGCGTACCTTCTTCTATTATTTTTCCGTTATCCATCACTATTATTTTGTTGCAATTACTTATAATAGGAAGATTATGGCTTACTATAATGGTTGTTTTTTCTTTTCGTAACTTACGAAGGCTTTGCAGTACCAGTTTAGAGGTTCTGTTATCGAGGCCAGAGAAAATATCATCTAAAATAAGTATAGGGGTATTGGCAAGCAATGTGCGGGCAAGAGTTACCCTCTGTTTTTGTCCACCAGAAAGCAAGATGCCAGCCTCTCCAATTTGAGTATCCCACTGTGTAGGAAACGTAGAGATATCGTTGTGTAAAACACTATGGGTTCCGTATGATATCGCTTTTTTTCTTTCCTGGGTTTCCAATTCTTTTTCAGTAAATGCTATGTTTTGTACTACAGATAAAGAAAAAAAGATGAAAATTTTGCGATTGATATAATACCTGTGTTCTAAAGTATTCTGTATCTAGTTTTTCTATGGAAATGTCATCCCAAAGTATAGCGTCTGCATCTTTTTGCTCGTATATTTTCGCAAGAAGTTTGCTTAATGTGCTCTTGCCGGACCCAATACTCCCAGTGACGCCTAGCCAAGTGCCCGCTGGCATAGAAAGCGTAATAGGACCAAGGGTAAAATGAGTAGCGCCCTCGCTTTCTTCTTCCTTCTTCTTTTCTGCTGTGCTTTGCTCCTGTAGTGTGGGAGAAAGACTTGTTGTTGTATCTGTATACAATTCGTGGAAACTGTACTGAAGTTTTTGTACTGCGAGTGCTCCAGTCAATGTTTTCTGTAATGTCTTATATGTGTGGGAGTCTGCAGAAGTATTAATGCTAAGACCTTGCTTAATTCTTCGTATATTGGAGAAACCCTTCTGCTGGATATCAAATGCAAAACCTAGCCCCAAAAAGGGCATTTCAACTTGCGCAAGATAGTTAATAGCAGCAAATATATCACCAATACTTGCAGCCCCAGAAGCATAGGCCCTAAATCCCAGATAGAGCGTAAGAGCAAGAGATACTCCATTTACAAGAATAAACGTGGGCCAGAGTAACGAGTTAAGTAAGGAAATATGTATCTGAGATGAAACTATATCCTGCCCCTTTGCAAGGAATTTGTTTTGATAAAATTGCTCACTGTTATGAGATTTAATGGTAGCTATGTTTTCAAACATCTCTCTTGTTAGCTCAGAAATACCGCCTATTCTTTCCTGTATTTTTTCATAGTGCTTCCCCAGCTGCTTAAAGAGTACATATACATATACGAGCGAGGAAGGATACACCAGCAATGATGCCCATGTAATATGCTTGTACCCAATAATAAGTATGCAGTATACGCTTATTACAGTAAATAAACCGTCAGCAAGTGCTAGTGTTCCCCAGCTAATTGCATCAGTTAGTTGCTGTGTTTCTCGTTCTATAAGCGACACCTGCTCACCAGTACTAATGTTTTGCTGTGCCTTTTGTGAAAATTGGAGAAAATGACGAAAGAGCTGTTTTTTCAATGTGTTTTCAATTTTGTAGGAGGGAACAATAAGTAGGGTTCTCCATCCTAGTCGTAGAAAGAAAATGAGTACAGAGATAGCAAGTAGCAGGTATATAAATTTCATACTGGGACTAAAAAAAGAAAAAGAAGAGCGCGTGTTAGTTTCGTGGACTAAGGCATCAATAATTTGGGAGAAGTAGTAGGGGATAAGCAATAGTAATAGGTTTACCAGGATAAGGCAGAGAAGTCCAAAAAGCATGTTTTTTGCATGCGGGGATAGTAGGCGCAAAAGAAAAGTAATCGTGTTTTCTATTCCGCGCGTCGTAGAGGCGCTATTCTTATTCATGCTCCCACTTATCAAGTTGTGCATCGATTGCACTACGGAATTTTCTTACATCATTTTCAATATCCCTGCTGTCTTGTACGTGGAAGACCCCAAGCACCTTAGCTCTTAGCGTAGTAGCATATTTTCTTCTTAAAAACGAGACAATAGTATGTCCATTGCCAAGCGCGACTAGTACCACTGGCATATGCTGTGCCCGCAAAATAAGTTTAATGGCACTGCTAAAAAATTCTTTCGTCTGCGCTGCTTTGTGGCGTGTGCCTTCGGGGTAGAGAAGAATATCGTGGTTCTGTGCAGTATGTCTTTGTATAAATTTCTGTACAGCCTTAAGTGAGGAAAGAGAGTGAGATCTATCAATAAAACAATACCCTAATAGACGCATGCCAATGGAGTATGCCGGTATACCCATAAGAGGTATTGCTTTGAGTAATTCTTGCTTTGCAATAAACCGTAGCTTTCTTTCTCGAAAAATAAGGTGTGCAAGAAAGAAATCAGAAGTACCTTTATGGTTACAAAGGATAAGGTGAGGGGAGGGGAGAGATGGTGGGGTGTCAATGATAACCTTTGTCCCGTATGTAATGCGGTGTACAAATGCAAATAGTTTACTATGTTGCAAGAATATCATACTGATGAGTTTTTCGCAGCATCTTCTTCCAAAGCAGAGAAGGGTGCAAGCAATAACAGCATGAGCGGAGAAAATAGACAGCGCTATTACAGCGTTTATAATGCTAGATAGAATGACCTGCCGTAGTTCTTTCATGTTACGATCCTATGTTCTCTTGAATTGATCGGCAGATAGTAGCTGCGATGTTTTTTGTGCTTATAGGCGAAAGTGCATCCCCTGCAAGTACATGCGAGTGCACAAATGGCACATCAGGGAGCGTCATGAATTCTGCACCCGGAGGAAAATTCTCAAAAAATTTTCTAGTCTTTCTAAAATCAACAACTGTATCATGCTCATGAGCTAGTATCTTGCATGGAATCTTAAATGCATGCTCTTTTTGTTTACGTATCCACCACACATCGTATACAAGGTGTAGCATTTCATGTAATGCGGATACGGGATAGTTCATGGTGTTGTACTGTTCGTGGAGAGTGCTTTTTATTTTCGTAAGAACGTGCGCACCGCTGTTTCTTCTCATATAGGAAATAAAGAATATTCCACGTTGGGAAAGAGAGCTAAGAAAAGGGAATGCATGTACTCTTGCCAAGTAAATACCTAGATTGGGAGACAGCGCTAGTGAGAGGCATTGTTCATGCTCAGCTTTATCGCGCGCAGAAAGCAACAAGGCTAGTGTGGCTCCAGTGGAAGATCCAATAACCACTACTTTCTTCCCTAATACATTCGCCACTGCCAACCCCTCTAGAGCGCCTAGGTACCAGTCTTTATAGTGAAGGAATTCCATAGGAGCAAAAGCTACGCCATGCCTTGGAAGCCGAATTGCAATGGTATTAGCCTTTAAGGTTTTGCTTACAAGCGATAGCAGTGGGTGAGTTTCTCTAGGACTACTGGCGTATCCGTGAAGATAGAGCAGAGAAATATCTGTAGGAGCCAGCTGAGATTTTATTTTCTTATCAGCCATTGCATGCAGGGAGATCTTTCTCATAGCCTTAGAATAGAGGATGAGTTCTGTTTCAAGATTCTCGCGTACAGGGACCAGCGATTCCCTTTCTTTATACCACGTGTGCAGATGCTGCAACTGTGGCACAACAGGAAATGCGGCATTCAAGTATGCGAGTTTTTGCAACATATTTTTATTGTACTATGTTATCCTACTAGTATGTATAGTATGTAGCTACTCGTATATGAGTTACTTGTACTTTAGTAGATAATAAGGAGGTCTGTGTGCTTGAGTCTCTTCAGAATAGTTTTCAATCTGTTATTCGCAAGATAAGAGGAAAGGAGTATATTACTGAAAATAATATCAAAGAGAGCATTGAAGAAATTAAGCAATCCTTGCTGGAAGCAGATGTGCATATACGTGTGGTACGTCGCTTTATGAACAAGGCGGTGGAGCAGGCACTTGGAGAAAAAGTGTTAAAATCCCTGCAGCCAGGCCAGTATTTTGTAAAAATATTGCAAAATCTACTCGTTCAATTTCTAGGGGGGAATAATGTTCCTATACACCTCAAAGGAAATCCAGCAATTATTCTCATGTGTGGACTGCAAGGGTCAGGAAAAACAACAACAAGTGCAAAACTCGCTTTGCGATTCAAGGAGGAAAACAAGCGCTGTGCTTTGCTGGCATTGGACACTACAAGAGCTGCGGCAGTGGAGCAGCTGGAGCAATTAGGAGAAAGCATTTCAGTGCCCATTATAAGCCCACAGACGCTTGGGATGGATATGCATGCTGATAAAACAGTGATAGTGGAAAAGGCTGTACTCTATGTAAAGACTATGGGAAAAGACCTGCTTATTATTGACACTGCAGGAAGGAGCGAGCTGGATACGCAACTCCTGCAAGAATTGAAAAACATAGATCGTGTGGTACGTAGCTGTGCTAAAATTCTTGTGTTGGATGCTATGACAGGGCAAAGTGCAGTAGAGCTTGCAAAGAATTTCCATGAGACATTAGATATTACTGGGCTCGTATTTACAAAGCTCGACTCTGATGCTCGAGGTGGAGCTTTACTTAGCGTAAAGACAGTAGCCGATCTTCCAGTTCACTACGTAAGCTCAGGAGAAAACCTGCATTCACTCGAAGTATTTCATCCCGAACGAATAGCATCAAGAATACTGGGTATGGGAGATGTGCTCAGCCTTGTTGAAAAGGTGGAGAAGCAGGTTACGCAGGAGCAGGCAGAAATACTTCATAAAAAAATTATGAAAAAAACATTTACATTGCAAGATTATCTTGAGCAGATGCAGCAGATAACGAGCATGGGCTCCATAGAAGATATAGCTGCCATGTTACCCGGTGTAAGCACCGCACAACTTAAGAACATCGATCAAACGCAAATAAAACGAGAGGAAGCAATTATACTTTCCATGACCAAAAAAGAACGCTTTAACCCAAAAATTCTTGGATTTTCACGTAGAAGCAGGGTAGCAAAGGGAAGCGGAACCACTGTGGCAAAAGTAAACAGCTTACTTAAAAAGTTTGAAAAAACAAGAATAGAAATGAAGAAAAACCTTAAAAAGACTACAAAAACACAAGGTTTGCATCAAAATATAAATGAAACACTGCAAACATTTCAATAGTGTACTATAATAATAGTGTTGAGTCATTGGCAAAAAAAAATAGCAATAGAGGAGGACCTGTGGTTAAAATAAGACTCAAAAAGTTTGGTAAGAAGAGGCAGCCATCATATCGTGTGGTTGTAATGGATTCCAGGACAAATAGGAACGGGAAAACATTAGATCAGATTGGTTTTTACCACCCACTTGAACGTAGCGAACAGGATCAAATACGTTTAGATTTGGATAAGATTTCAAGCTGGGTCGGAAAGGGTGCTCAAAAAACAGATACGGTAAGGAAAATAATAAATAAATATAAAAGAACTCATTAGTGTGGGTAAGGAGGAAGTATGGAGAAGGAGTTTGTTGAATACATAGCCAAGGCTTTGGTGGATCAACCAGATGAAGTTGAGGTAAAAACAATAGAGGGGGAGAAGTCCGTTATTTTGGAATTAAAGATTGCTCAGAATGATGTAGGGAAAGTAATAGGAAAGCAGGGTCGTATTGCACATTCCATTCGTATTTTATTAGGAGCAATTGCCACCAAAACCGGAAAAAGAGTAAATTTGCACATCTTGGATTAATTAAGCTGTAGAGTATGAGAGCGTGCACCTTCCCGTAAGCTCCTGTTTCTACCATCCCTAATACTTGTTCTTTACATCAAATACCCCATCCCATCCAGCATAACTACTAGAATAACTAATGTCATTGTATTATCTTTTGTTATGAGAGCTTCCGCGACAGTGCTTATTGTTACAGGTAAACTAGTGAAACCTCAAGGACTGCGAGGGGAAATTATTCTATTCTCGTATTCAGCTCAGATAAAGCATTTCAGTTCCATTGCATCTCTCTATCTCGCAAGAGATAATATATCTCTTGCTGTTGAATATTGGTCACGTATAGGATCGGAAACAGAGAGAATAAAGTGTAAATTTCAAAATATACAGAATCCTGAGGAAGCAAGGAAGATATGTGGGCAGGATGTGATGGTCTCAAGGCAATTAGCTTCTCAATGCAAGATCGATGAATACTATATTTCTGATCTCGTGAACATCCGTGTGCAGTGCCATGGGCAGGATGTTGGGGTTGTAGCTGCGATTACTAATGATGCGCATCCAATGTTATGTATTCGTTGGAAAGAAGGTGGGGTAGGGCTCATACCATTCAATAAGCATTTCTTTGCTATACCCGATATACACAAGGGTTCGGTCGAGCTTACAAATCACTTAGTATTGAATATTACGTAATTGAATAGAGCATGCAATATATGCCCCATGCTATGATGCCACAACTCCTTGTGCTAATGTGTTCTCGTATGTATAATAAAGTATGTATATATGAAAGTACATATAGTAACACTGTTCCCCAATCTTATTGAAAGTTATTTCAATACTTCAATTATAGCTAATGCGCGCAATTTAGGTGTAATTACAGTGCATATTGTAAACATCCGAACCTTTGCATACGACAAACACAAGACCTGTGATGATGCTCCTTATGGGGGTGGGTATGGTATGGTACTAAAAGCGGAACCACTTGCATCCGCTCTCGATTCTATTCTAGGAAATGAGCCTAAGAAACATAGCGCGCTTACTATTTGCCCCACCCCAGCTGCCCCGCTATTTACACAGCAAGATGCAAAGCGTCTTGCGCAAAGAGAAGAGCTTCTGTTTATTTGTGGGCACTATGAGGGTATAGATCAGCGAATAATCGATCTGTATGTAGATGAAACGTATTCTATTGGCGAGTACGTAGTGGCCTCTGGAGAGGTGGCAAGCATGGTCATGCTGGATAGTGTGCTTCGTTTGGTGGATGGGGTGCTCAATAAGGGTTCTCTTAAAGAGGAGAGTTACGAAGCTTCCCTACTTGAGTACCCGCACTATACCCGACCCGCAAGCTTTCGTGGTATAGCAGTGCCCGAGATACTACTTTCTGGCAATCATAAAAAAATAGCAGAGTGGAGAAAGAAAAAGAGCCAGGAGCTTACAAAGAAATTGAGACCAGATCTCTACTATGCTAGTTCAAAAAGAGGAGAAAATAAACTGTAGTATAAAAATCACATTTGGTGTATACTATATATGTACGATATGCACTGAACATATTTCATTTGGAGGTCACATGATACGCAATAAAGAAATTCTCAGAAAAGCAAGGACGACAATAAAAAACAACTATAACAACGCATTACTTGCTTCTTTACTACATACCCTTTCTGCTTCTGTGTTTCTTTGTATAGGATTTTTTCTCCTTATAGGTGCAATGATACTGCTCTGTGTATATACAGTACGATTTCTTATACGAGAAGGTTTAGATTTTTTCGGTATGGAAGGGGATATGCTATTTGAGGGTTCGGGAGATGTCTTGAAGGAAGGCATGATGGGAAACGGATGGTTTGATATAATAACGCGTGTGTTCTCTAGTTTTCCTGAAATGCTCCCAGAGTCGGCCGAGAGATGGAAAGGTATGGAAAGGCTTTTAGAGCACGATGTATTGCAAGCATTTGCTTCTGCGGGCTTTCTTATTGCTGTAGCATGCATTGTTTTCGCCCTCATATCACTCGTGCTGTTTACATGTATTTCCCTGGGAGTTAAGGGGTATTTTCTTACTGAGCAAAGAGAGCGAGGAGAGCAGGGTAAGTCTCGCTTTAGTGTCGTGCTACGGTTTTTTAGGTTTGCTTCCTGGCGCATATTTATTGCACTTTTTATAGCGCATGTGCTCCAGCACCTTATATCATCGTTCTTGTTTATTCCAGCATTGATAGTGGGTTTGTTCTTCTCACAGATTGATTTTCTAGCCTTTGACAACCCCAAAATGGGACCGTTGCGCCTGATAATACAAAGTGCAAAGATGATGTGGTGGCGACCGCTATGGCAGTTGTTCTGCCTATATCTACGATTTGTCCCGTGGTTCCTGCTAGTGTTTGTAACATTTGGTGTTGCTGCTTTAGTGTGGGTCTATCCTTATTTTACTACTGCTACAGCCATTTTTTATCAGGGATTACTGGATAAAGATAGCATAGTAACTGAGTCGCCTGTTCCCGGTAGTGTGAGCAATAGCGCTTCTAGCGATGTCATTGAAAGCACATAATGCGCAAGCATATAAAAGAAACACGCATCATTGATGATGCTATACTTGACAAAATAATGTGAATGCTATATACTACTCACAGGTTTAACACTTCCTATATGTAGCATTCTCTATATGTAGTCTTCAAAAAGATAATAGTTGCTTTCTTTTAGATAGCTACTATACGACGAGCTTTTATGTTGCTTTTATGCCTTAATTGTCATTATTTATGGGGGCAGAAGTATTGCTTGGAAGTCTACGGTACAAATGGTACATATATTCTCACAAGAAGGAATGATGTCAGAAGAAAAAGAAAACAAAATACACATACAGCAACAAGAAGATGCCGAGGTACAGGGAGAACAAGAACCTGCTGAGGTTGAAATTCCTACGCAAGAGACAACTCTAGCACAGAAGCAAGATGCTGAGCAGAAAAAAAA
The DNA here is from genome assembly GCF_031769215.1 of Ylistrum balloti. Lineage (NCBI taxonomy): Eukaryota > Metazoa > Mollusca > Bivalvia > Pectinida > Pectinidae > Ylistrum > Ylistrum balloti. The sequence goes on along the minus strand of NW_026782799.1, from coordinate 8,948 downwards.
CTCAGTCAACTCAGCACAGGATGAAGCACAAGCCGAGCAATACACAGAGCAACGCAACAAGAAAATAGAAATCAAACTCAAAAATAAGAACAAGAAGAGAGTGCAGAAAAAAAGCAGCTCATACACAAAGGTAAATGAAGCAGAAAAAGCACTAAACGGAGAGGAGAAAAGCGACCAGTATGATATGGAGTTATCTTCTCATACGCTAGAAATACCTGAGGATTATAAGGACCTGCGAGATATCTACCACGACAAGTTAGCTGATCAATCCATCATTGAACTAAGAAATATAGCCCTTAAAATTGGTTTGCAATATGAAGATATTTCATCTCTCAAGAAGCAGGAGCTCATTTTTAGGATATTGAATATTTTTATTCAGTGGGGAGCGTTGGCTCATGCAAGAGGGACGCTTGAAATCATGTCTGACTCATATGGTTTTCTTCGGTCACCACATAACTCCTATCTACCTGGACCTGGGGATATCTATGTGGGTTCTACACATATTAAGAGACTCAACCTCAAAACAGGTGACACGGTAGAGGGTATTATACGCCCTCCGCGTGACGGTGAGCGTTTCTTTGCGCTTAGTAAGGTAGAGAAGGTCAATTTTGATTCTAAAGAAAACTCCCAAACAAGAATTCCATTTGACAGTCTTACTCCACTGTATCCTGAATCTCGATTAGAGCTTGAAACCCCAAGCAAACCAGATGTATCTACCCGAATAATTAATTTATTCTGCCCCATAGGCAAGGGTCAGCGCGGCTTGATAGTGGCGCCACCACGTACAGGAAAAACTGTGCTCCTACAGAAAGTAGCAAATGCTATTACAACGAAGCATCCTGAGGTATATCTTATAGTACTGCTTATTGATGAAAGACCAGAAGAAGTTACAGATATGCAAAGAAATGTACAAGCAGAAGTAATATCATCAACATTTGACGAGCAAGCTACGCGTCATGTACAGGTTGCTGAAATGGTTATAGAAAAAGCAAAAAGACTCATAGAACATAAAAGAGATGTGGTGATACTTCTCGATTCTATCACGCGTTTAGCAAGGGCGTATAATCAAACAATACCGGCATCAGGTAAGGTTTTGTCTGGTGGGGTGGATTCAAATGCATTGCATAAACCTAAGCGATTTTTTGGAGCCGCCCGCAATATAGAAGGTGGGGGCAGTCTTACCATAGTAGCTACAGCATTGATCGAGACTGGCAGTAGAATGGACGAGGTAATCTTTGAAGAATTTAAAGGTACAGGAAATATGGAAATTTACTTGGATAAGAGATTATCTGAGCGCCGAATATTCCCCGCTATAAATTGCAATAGATCGGGAACAAGAAGAGAGGATCTGCTCCTCACCACTGAAGAGCTTCAGAAAATGTGGGTGCTAAGAAAAGTAATCAATGGCATGGATGATATAGAAGCAACAGAGCTACTTGTAAATCGGATGTCCAAAACCAAAACAAACGCTGATTTTCTTCTTTCTATGAACGCTGCTAATAACACAAACAATACAGATACAAATTAAATTGTGGAGGAAGTATGAAAAAGGATATACACCCAAACTGCAACACTACAGTGTTTAGGGACATGTCGTCTAAAGATGAATTTATTGTTCCATCTACGGTGCAGAGCAGTAAAAAAGAAGTAAAGGATGGAAAGGAGCTTGCCCTGGTAGAGTTGGAAATAACAAGCGCAACGCACCCTTTCTATACTGGTCAGCAGAAACTCATCGATACTGGGGGTAGGATAGATAGATTTCGTAAGAAATTTAATATAAAAGAGAGGAAATCCTAGAGAGATGTATTTTTCTCATTTTGCTGCTTGATCCTAGCCGCTCCCCGCATACCTTTGCCAGCACTTTGAAGATAACAGTACAGTGCTATACCTAGCAAAGCAATGCACCCTACAATACCAAATGCGTCGCCAATAATAAGATAGGGGCTTTGTATTGATAATAGCTGAATGTTGGAATGTATCTTATCTTGAACAAACATAGGAATCTGTTCTATAACCCTTCCCCAAGGGTTTACAATAGAGGTGACACCAGCGTTTGTAACACGAAGCATGGGAATACCAGTTTCAATACTGCGATATCTGGAGGTAAGCAACTGTTGCATCTGTGCTGATGGAGAGTTTGTCCAGCTTACATTGGAAAGATTAACAAGAAGTTCCGCTCCTTGCAGTGCATGAGAACGCGTAATAAATGAGAATGCATCCTCAAAGCATATAATCAAACCTAGTTCTACAGCAGCCTGTGTATGAGAGTGTTCTCTTAGCGGAACTGTAAGGGTATGGATGGACCCGCCCGGTGTCCATGTAGAATAAATATTATAATTTTCTAACAGGGTTGCTAAAAAAGGTATTTTCTTTAGCGGAAAGTATTCTGCCAATGGAACAAGCTGGTTTTTTGCATACGAGCCAAGAACAGAAGAATCTGCAGCTATAAGAACAGCAGCATTGTAGTATTCTCTCTTCTCAGTATTTGCTATGGGAATGCCAGAAAGGAGGGGGGTGTCGTTTTCCTTAAGAAAGCGTAGGAGAGGCAGTGTTTGTGGCATGAGCTCGTAGTAGTGTTTAGTAGAGGGGTAGTCTTCTGGTTGGTAGTAACGTGAGGCTTGTTTCGCTCCATACAATAAGATCAGGTTTCTGCTCGAGTGAGTCTAAGCTTTTTTGAGTGTACTGCACTAAGTCGTCGAGCACCTCATCTTTTTTCCCCCAATCCCAGCTATCAGAATTTTGCTGAATACCTAATATGCGTATTTGTGCTACTGTGTTTTCTGCTGTCATTGTGTTTTCAAGAGAAAGCATGTACGTGCCATAGAGTATACTGAGCGTGTATAGTAGAATAAGAAAGAGGCTGTGGAAACGTAGCGCAGAAATCATCTTGCTTTTATTGTTGTTAGTAGCTGTGTAGATATGCTTATAAGGAGTGGCGTTACCACTCATGTCGTGCAAAAAAGGAAGGAGGGTGTACTTGTGTATATAGTGAATGATATATTCAGCAAGCACTGCGTTTGTATATACCACGAGGAAACTCAATAACCATTCGCCACCCAGGCGTGCTATCTGTGTAAGTACAGTAAGCGTTGCAACTGTGTGCGAAAGATGTGCCCAAGGAAAGGCTAGATACCCTCTAGCACGAATAAATTCATATCCTACCCATAGTATAGCGATAAGAAGAGGGCGATATGCATTGAGTTTTGTATTGTATATGCAATGTATAAGAGTAAGCACTGTGGTATATAGAAGAAGAAACACAAAAAGCACCCCAGCAAAAGACATAAGAGCATATTCTTGAAAATTTTTCAGCCAGTAAAAAGTAAACGTGACATACATAATTTGCCATAAAAAAACAGTATAGTATGCCTTTTGTATTGTTGGGGCAAGAAACAATGCAAGATATAAGGGTGCAAGACAGATAAAACCAAGGCCCACTACACCTTCAATAAAGAAGGGATTGGGAAGGCTAAGTGAAAAAAGTAAGGCAGAGCAGCTAAGAAGTATGTAAGGTAGTATAGATAGCTTTTTCGTCATCTGATATAATAATATTGTATACTATTCGTATGCTTAAGCTACAAAGGGGAGGTAGACACTTGCAAGCAGTACATGCGTGTAACGTGTGAACATATGAAAATTTTACTTACAAATGATGATGGGTACATAAGCCCGCTATTGCAAGACCTACACAGTTTTATACCAGAACTTATTACTCATTCTAGTAGCATTGTGTTTGCGCCGAGTAGAAACTGCAGTGCTGTTTCTAGCGCACTTACTCTTGATCCTAAAATATTCTTTACAAAAATTTCTGAAAATTACTATTCAGTACAGGCTTACCCTGTAGATTGCGTGAAAATAGCTCAGAATTTACATGGCGCATTTGACCTTGTTCTATCTGGTCCTAATCAAGGGGCTAATCTTGGTGACGATGTTGTACATTCTGGCACAGCAGCGGCAGCGCATTGTGCGGCAATGAACAATACCCCAGCTATAGCATTTTCTATTGTTGATGACTACAAAGACATACGCAGTCTAGATATGGAGCTGTGGCATGCATTCCTTGTAAAGCATATTCATTTTTTAATAGAAGTAGCAAAAAAGCATCGTGGATTCTATATCAATGTTAATATTCCCTTACCGGTATCATTGGATCTAGAAGAAGCAACCCTCTCTAAAAGAGCGTACATTGAATCTCATGTCTGTTACGACGGAGAAGAGAAGAACGAATATTATGCACGTACTGCAACAGAGCTAAACGATGAACACGTGCTGGGGGGAAGCGACTGGGACTATTGCTTGAAGGGAAAAAGCACATATACAGTTGTCGATGCGCTTCCACGTAGCATCGCCAATAATATAAGCAATTAACCTAGTGAGGTAAGATGAATTTAGGATATGTGTCAATGCTTATGCAGCGCAAATTGTATTCTCAGGCCCTAGAGAGTCTTAATGATACGAATATTAGGCAGTATAGTGCTCAAAGCAGTAAAATACAGTATTATAAGGCACTTTGCTACACTAACCTGAAAATGTATGACAAGGCACTGGAATTCTTTGATTTTGTATTATCTTCTAAATTAGGATTCATCTATATTTACCAATGCAAAATGATACGAGGCTACATCCATTCAATAACCGAAAAACATTCACTAGCAGAGCTTGAGTTTTAGATCTGTTAAACAATGGGTACGAGTCAACAAGAGTGTATTCTGCTATTGGACATACAATTTATCTGCAAGGCAGGGTACCGCAGGCAGTGCAGTATCTTCAGAAGGCTCTACAGATGAATCCAAATAACCCAACGGCACTTAATTCCATGAGTTATATTTTAGCGGAGAATAATGTAAAATTAGATATTGCTATGGAATATGCACGGAAGGTGCTACACTCCTCGCCCAACAACCCCGCTTACCTCGATACTTTTGGGGTCGTGCTTATAAAGCAGAGAAAATTTAATACCGCAAAAAAGGTGCTGGGAAGGGCGTATAAGATCTCAAAAAATCCGCTCATTTTAACACATCTACAGATGGCGATGCAGAAAAAAGAATACTAGTGCATATTATGCAGCAAAATAAGGTGGGGATTTGCAGTATATGAAAAAACACATAACAATACTATGCTTTCTCTTTTTTATTCTCAATCACTCTGGGTTTACCCAAACAAACCTAGAAGGCGAGCGCCTAGAATTGGAGAATGCATTTCCATTAGCTCTCAGTGATATTCTTAATCTCTCAGAGTCCCGGCAGGAATTCTTTCTTGGAGTCAATCTTTTTCATGCTGGAAATATTGCGCAGTCTATTGTATCTCTTCAAAACGCAATTGCTCTTTTTTCTCAAACGGACAGAGGCAGTAGTGAGGCAAGATATGAGATAAATGTATATAAATTTTGGTACGCAAAAGCAAGTTATGCATATGGAAATTTAGAATTAGCACGGTTGCTATGGAACGAGCTTATTAGAGATGAGTTCTTTCCTACCTTTTTAAGAAATAAGCTAGAACAACTCTCCTCACAGGAGAACAATGCTGCCCTCTTTAGTTTGTCAGAAATGGGAAAAGTGGTGAGTGTAGATCTATTACAGCAGAATTTACTTACACCAATATCTCTCCGGGCTCTACATAACGGTCTGCTCGGCCTTACGCTGCTTCAGTCTAATCTTGCAGTCATTTTAACACCCGCTGGTAATGTAGAGAGATTTCTTACAAAGAGACTGCGCACTTTTGGGCGACCTGTGGATATCATACAACTTCATGGCGGTGATATTCTTGTGACTGAATTTGAAATGAACACGATTTCACGTTTTAGTTCTACTGGCAGTTATCGAGGAGCATTTATCGCAGAAAGCCCAGCAGAGACACCTAGGGAGCTCAATATATTTGGTCCTCAGTATCTCGCGGTTGATGATGATGACAACGTCTATGTGAGTATGCACGGCACACGAGATATTATGAAATTTACGAAAGAAGGAGTGTTTTTGCTACGCTTTGGGGGTCTAAGCTCTGGTTTTGATGGTTTGGCGCAGCCCTCTGGTATTGTATTTCATAATAAGCGAGTATGGGTAGCTGATTATAAAGATGCTCAACCAAGGTTAGTAGAGTTTGATGTAAATGGCAATTATCTTAGCCAGGCGAGATTAGAAAGCAGTGAGGGCATTGAGAGCATGCGCTCTCTTTCTGAGTCCACCATATTGATCAGTTCTCCCAAGTCTATTCATGCTTTCAATAGCGTAACAGGAAGGCTTACAGACAGCTTAAGTCAGTCTGAATTTTCAGGTGTCATCAGTGCAGATGTGGATGTAAATGATTCCTTGTGGATAGTAGATAAAGAGAGAAATAGTTTGGATATTTACTCTCATTTTTCACGCCTGTATTCTGGGCTTTCGGTGCATATAACGAATGTTGACCTTAGTGTATTTCCTACGGTAAGACTTACATTTAACGTGGGTAATATGAGAAATAAAAAAATACGTGGCCTAGATGAAGGGTCAATTTCTCTTATTGAATCAGACACAGAAATTAGAGATTTCATTATTCAAGAGAGTTCAGAGCTTAGTAGAAACAAGCATCTTGTTGTAGTGCCTAGCATGGTGGGGGTCCCCAAGGATAGGGTTCATACCCAACGTATGTATGATGCGGCTAGAATAACACTGGATGCTATTGCAACACAAGCGCCCGCTGACGTAGGGTTTGAGTTTGCACTTCTGCACCCTAGTACGGTTCAGCAGGGTCTTACTATTCCTAGTACTACAAGTACTCGTCAGGTTTTAGATGCTCTTTTGAATTATGCAGACGAAGACAGCTCCATGGAACATATATATAATTCTTTGCGCATGGCTGCAAACATATTATTACAAAAGGACGGAGAGAGAATAGTATTATTTATAGGGGGTGTACAGGGGGCGCAGGATACAAAGGCTTGGAAAAGGGTGCAACGCTTGTATACGCAAAATAATATTAAAATCATTTGGATAGACACGAGGCCCACAGGGCAAGAGCAGCAAGGGGTAAGCAGCAGTCATGATTCTTTTTTTGCTTCCATGCTACATGCAAGTGACGGGGCGCAATTCCAGTATCCATTTCTTATGCAGGGAGCACGTAGTTCCATACTAGATGAAATACTATCACCAATTTCCGGTGAGTACGTTATTGAGTATACTAGTCGCTTTTCGAATCTACTTCCTAAGCAGTATATCTCCTTGGTTCTCAGTGTTTTTTTCTTACAGAGCAGTGGTCAGGAATTGAGTGGCTTTATACTTCCTGGATACGAGAATTGATAAAGAAATGCTGTATATTAACAGTGTTAAGATATTGACGTTATGAATGACTCTGTGTATAATAGGAAGTAAGGATAAAATAATATGTTTGCAATTGTTGAAATTTCGGGGTCACAAATAAAAGTAGAACCAAATAGCATTGTTAAAGCCCCTCCTATAAAAGGTAACGTTGGCGATAAGGTAGGGCTGGAATCTGTAATTATATATAAAGATAAGGATGGCACTAAAATTGGTTCACCGTACATTGAGGATTTAAAAATTCAATGTGAAATATTTGCGCAAGATAGGGGAAAAAAACACTACGCAAGAGTGTATAAGAGACGAAAGCAGTATAAGAAGGCATGGGGCTACAGAACTCCTTTTTCTCTCCTAAAAATTGCGTCTATACAAGCTTAGTAGACGCACTTCATTTACGTGCATGGCTCTGCTTATGGAGCATGGTCTTGCATGCTTACGAGTCAGTGTTCTAGTCGGTATTATAAAGTAGCTAGCTGTGGTGCTACCACGGTTTGCTGGGGAGTTATAGTGATACAAGCTAGTCTGCATATTATCACAGGAAATCATGCTCGCGTATTGCTATCGCATGCATATTTAGAAAAAGAAAGCACTGAAAAAATAGCTAGCCAGGATTTTTTTTTCATATCGCACGCATCGCTACATGGTCATGCGAGTACAGCAAGGGATGAAGTTGGGCAGGTAGCATGTGCTGGGGTAAGTATTTTATGTAAAAGCCTTGCTGTTATACTTGATAGGCATGTAGGAACTATGCTTGATATGTCAGCAAGAAAAGAAGGCGAATTTATATTTACTATTGATGTGGACGCTATGTTCAGTAAGTATGCCCCCATTACCCTTGTTCAATATATGGGGTTAAGTGGCTCAATGAAATTATTTTTACTAGGATTAGAGCTTATTGCACAAGATATGCCAAGTACGATACAATTAATAGTAAGTAACACAGACTAGGAGGAGTGTATGGCGCATAAAAAAGGTGGTGGTAGCACAAAAAATGGTCGTGACTCTGTCTCTAAACGGCTTGGAGTAAAGGTTTTTGGAGGCGAACACATAAATGGTGGCGGCATCATTGTGCGACAGCGAGGAACCACGTTTCATCCAGGTATAAATGTAGGAAGAGGAAGAGATAACACTCTCTTTGCTATGAGTGAAGGAACCGTAGAGTTTGGAAGCAAAAGAGGGAAAAAGATTATTTCTGTACTCCCTTTATCTTAGTATGTATTATATTGAAATCACAGTTTGTTGACAGTGTAGTAGTTACATTGAGCTCAGGCCATGGTGGGGCTGGATCTGTGAGTTTTAGGAGGGAGAAATACATTCCTAGAGGCGGTCCAGATGGTGGCAATGGGGGAAGAGGAGGGGATGTTATTATCCGATGCTCGGCCCATGAGCGTACCCTTAGAAAACTACGTATCAAAAAAACATATTCAGCAGGTAATGGAACCTCAGGTAGTGGAAGGCAAAAGCACGGAGCAAGAGGAGAGGATCTTGTTATTACAGTTCCTTTTGGAACTGTGCTTCGTACTTCGCAAGACATAGAACTTTTTCGTTTTTCGCATCAAGATGAGGAGAAGCTTTTGCTAGAGGGGGGTAGTGGAGGCTTAGGGAACACATGTTTTAAGAGCCCAAGAAGACAGGCTCCTCGTTTTGCACAGCCAGGAC